>NW_019102925.1:236050-242404 GCF_001856785.1 Myzus persicae | reverse complement strand
TATATATATATATATATATAAACACTCACACACACTATGAGCTCGTATGTATTATACGTCATAATGCATGTGTGTGTGTGTGTGTGTGTGTGTGTGTTTTACGTGTGAGCGTATATTATATTATGTATAGGTGTCGCGCCTACCAAAGCGACGGCAGAAGGCGAAAGTGTACGTATGAAAATGAAAAAAAAAAAGCGCACAAGGCGAGGGAGAGTCTCCGGCGGCACGGGTATTGAAATCTTTGAAAAGGGTCCAGAGACAAGAGCTGCTGCTGCGCGCGCGCTCGCCCATATACCTGTTTGTATATTATTATTATTATTATTATTATTATTATTATTATTATGACCGAGGGGGGAAAAGAGAACCGAATAATAATGATTGTGGTGCGGAGGTAGTGCGGAGAGACTCGTCGTATATATAATAATAATAATAATAATAATAATAATGATATTACACTATTTGTGTTCGTAGTTTTACGCGAGGACAATGGATCGTAGACGAACGAATTTAATGTTAATAATTAATACCCGGTCGAAGGTGCTACGTTATACAACGTGCACGTATACATTACATATATATAGGTATATACGTTTATATATTATATTATACCTATGCCGGTGGGATGATCCCGTTCGTCGTCCGAATACGTGAGATGAATTCGCAAAAACGTTCCGTTTTATCCTGGCGTTATTATTTTTATTTTTTTTAATCAGCATCTCTGACACGTATAATAATATAATATATATACATTGAGCGGCTATATAGAATGACGATGATTCCGGCTCGTGGGATTCGCATGTGCCCCCGAAATATTTTAATATCCCCGCCGAACGCTCTGAACGAGTAGTGGTGGTGGTGGTGGTGGTGGTGGTGGTGGTGGTGGCGGCGGCGGTTTTCGATATGGCATTTTTCGTCGAATAAAAATGTTAATGAGAGACAGAGATACCGGAGACGCGTGTATAATAAATATATATATATATATTTATATATTGCCTCATAGTTCCGCAAGACCACAACCGCGGTATATTATAGTCACGTGCGAGCGACAAAAGCTCCACTACGTCGATATATTATACATATTAGGTTCGTGAAATGCATGCGAAAAACTGTCGTCCGTTCAGCCTCCGCCGATGTCGCTTTCTTATAATCACCATCAGTATTATTATTACTATTATTATCATTATCATTATTTTCGTTTACTCATTGGGTACTTATTATAGTACTATTACGTCGGGCACATAATTATTAATATAGTGGCCATCACTGCGAACGCATTAGAATTTAAATACGATCCTCTATTATAATATTAACATAAAATATATTATGTTCTGACCAATTCTTCGTAAGGTTTTCATTGTCATCATACTTACTTTAAACTTGTTAACAAAAAAACATTTATTCGCGGTTCATAGATCTTCCCGGTAGATGAAAAGTATTGAGTATTGCGGTATGGTTTTTTATGATTATAAACCGAACTTTAATATTATTAAAACGTACAGGTAAGTAAGTATATTTTGACCGCCTGCATGCACAAGAACACTGCGACGGCTGCAGAATAAGTTGTGTAGCCAAACATTTTGTTTTCAATTTAAAAAGTCAAAACTGCGAGCTTGTGGGAAATTTCCGTCTAGAAAAATCAGACTTACAATTCATATTTTAATATTACTAAGCTGTGGACATATCATCGAATGGGCTTCGGTGAATACTAAACAGTGATGTGGTGGTTTGTTCACCTGATTCCGGTACAGCTGTAGTCAAAAGTACGAAATCCGGTATCGCGCAGTGCCATAGGTGAATTATTTATAATATTCGTAACGTCTCACCCGCCTGTCGAGAGACATATAACAATACTAATATCGCCTTTGAACTCAGTAACAATGATGCTCTAATCCGCGATAATGGACATCGTGAAATCTTCAATTTTCATATTGTCATAATCTCGCAGTAGATGTGTGACGACTACTGCGATTGCGGCCTGTCTGCGACGAGAGAGAAGTGAATCGGATCCAAGTGATGCAGCGACATGTGCAGAAATCGAAAGAAAAATCAAATGGCAATGTCAATGTCTATCTATATTCTATACCTTACGGACGGCGCGTATAGTAATAATATAATTGATAAGGTGTATTCAATATTGAAAATATCAAAAAAACCGTTTATTCGATGTTTATATTTTATCGACAGAATAATTATCAATCTAATGAAATTGACCGTATACTGGGAGGGTATTATTGTTATTATTATTAGTATTATTATAAGTGTTCCCACTTTAACGGCTTTATCGCTTTTTACGCCCTGTGGTCTCGCATATTATCAATTTTTATTGTAGCGATATGCGTACCGATATGACGGAAGCTTTTGGCCACCGCGTCGGAAACCAAATGTTCACATTGCGTAGTGTTCTCTCGAAAGCTTTACGATCTGTTAACGACGACGTAGCACGTATAATAAAGTTTATTAATTTTGATTCACGATTTCAGTGAAAGAATATGATATAAATAAATATAATACTAACGATTTCTTTTAAATTAATCATATCTGCATTGAGCACGAAATAAAGAAAAAAAATGAATCATGTCTGCATTTTGAAGACCAAGTATTTTTTATTATTTGTTGAAACGCTTTACTTGAAAACAAAAATTACTAACCGGAAACGGACTTGGAGCTGAGCGGTGGAAATATTATGACTAGGGACAAATCACACAAGTGCTACAATATATAGCAGTAATATTGGACTATCGAACCCCCACACAACGTGTACTTTAGTCAGCCAGCGGCATATATTGTGTAAATAATATTTGGATGTTGGGGTAAACATCGATGCATCTATAGTCTAGAATCCATAATAATATGTATACAAAATGTACATAATATAATATGCTTACAATGTACGATACTAAATCGAACAATAGCCATGTAGACATCATGTGTGGGTACAGATAACTATTGACGGTAGGCACTACAGCGTATTATTCTAATCACGACAACAGACTCTCACAATATTTATTCTTGTACCTACTGTTATAATATTATAGTCCGGTACCAGTTTTTGTTAGGTAGTTACACTGAGGCAGTTGTGCTTTAGGACATACGTTAGTATTCAAAATTATGAACAAAATATTATCACATCGCGATGATACCTAATATAATATTATAGTCAATCTCAAGTACAAGAAAATGTAGACGCGTTACGTTGAATTTACTTTTTATCATCATTATTATTTATGCACAGAGTGGTACATACGTGCTATTTTTAGCCATCGATATTTTAATTTATTTTTTAATCATTTATGTTTATATTCCTGTAATTTAATTATCGTGTATATTATGTAACCAATACGAAATATTATTAACACTTATGTTTGTACGTAAATTAATTCTATTAAAGCTTCAATTTAATATTTAAACGTTCGTGGTTTGCTTGTCAATTATTATTAATGCTTATTGACAGTTAAGGCCGTTCGATCGACAAACATTTTTCTTGCCGATATAATGGTTTCAGAGCAAAAATATGGCAGTTTATTATTTTATAGTATACATAAATACTAAAATACGTGTAAGTACTTATGTAATAACTCAAATATAATTTTAAAAAAAATATATATCAGGTATTCATATCATCTACCACAAACATAAGTATTGTCCTTATGATAATAATATGCTCATTTATAATAAAAGTCTGCAAATACTTATAACTAATATTTTATAGAATTGCTATTTGTCACTGAAATGTTGAACACACCAAACCCTAAGTACATATGCTACAAGTATCCTAACGCATACCTAGAAATCGTACCTTCATGTTTGTTTTACACGATTAATACCTATTTCAGCTGTATTTATACTTCTGCACATTTTAGTTCTGTGTTGTTTGATTTATGGCCATATTTTTCTAATTACCAGCAAAATGTAAAATTTTTTTTGGTCAACTAATCACGATAATACAAGGCAGTAATAATTCCAGGGGTTTTTTTTTTTACTTTTGGACTTGTTCATTTCTTCGCTACATCGTGTATCATATACATTATAATGAGTCAAAAACTCAAAACACAACAGTCATGTTTTTTAGTGATTTTATCAATCTTCTTAGTATCATAACTAGTGCGGTGTTCAACACAAGGATAGAGTATCTGAGCATACATGACGCAAAAACGTTAAAGCATGATTTATTATACGAACAGAAGACTTTATATTTTGGTCCCCCTTCGTAAACAACATGAACGGTCTAAGTCACTGCCCCACCCCAACCGTCATTTCTTAAGGATTATACACCCAACTCCCCCAAACTCATTATGATTATTTGTGGTATTTTAAATAATTAATACTAACAAACGAAACTGTGACATAAACACGTTACGTTTTCTTAATTGTGATTTAATATGTAATGTCAAATGCGTTGATAAAATTGTATACTTTGTTTTCATCAAAAATGTAAAATCGATTATTGTGGATTATAAATCAATAAATTCATACATAATTTGGTATATTCTTCCATACCTACATATTTTGTTATTTTTCGTAAACGTTATAATTCATTTTAACTCTGACTATAGTGACTACCGTTTTAACAAATTGTATGTACTAATTATTTAGAATGTAATATTATACTGTTATTATCTTATATTTTCTTTTTAACTGGTAGGTATACATTAATGAAATAAATAAAATAATGCTTACAAATACTTCACTCTTTTTTAAGTATCGGAGGTGACACAAATCAAATCAAGTTTATATCTATAGTGTATACCATATATACCCAACCTAATATTACCTAGTCAGTTAAATAAACACATAAGACAAAAGTAAATATATGTGAATATATGCCAAAAACCTCAACATATGCACTAATATATTCAAATTAAAATGTCATATTATGAATCCTGTCACTTTGATACGAATCGCTATTTAGCCTATAACATTTATGCGACTTGGCAATATCGATATGCAAATTGTGCCTGACCTTTCGAGCCCTAAGCATAACTAATAAGGTATTACTCTGAGTATTTTAATTATTTAAATTCGTTATCAAACCTAATTGTGATATTATAAATGTGCGGAATACCAGATATTTATTACATATTAAAGCATATGTAGTACCTATACGGCTATACTAAAAAATAGTGCATTGCCGTCGTTGCTGTTATGTGATTATTTTACCAAAGTTTTCTGGGGATTTTCCAAATCCTTCCATAATAATTACAATATAATGATATAATGCAATAAACACCATACATTCTATAATTCTTAAGTGACATTCAAATAGTTCGAAACTAAATATGTGTATGGAACTGACTAGTCATACAATAGGAACCTGTGAATAATGTGAGCAACATTGAACATTGTTCGTCTCGACGTATTACTTGGAAAACTGGTGGGGCATGTCACCACTCACCGGAAGTGATCCAGATGACTCGTGTCTCGTGTCACTAGTGCAGCACAACACTATGCAATGCAAATGATATGTTATGCACTTGAGAACGGTGACGGATACACGGTTTCATCACTTATAAATCGAAATTCATGGCTGGAATATCGTTGCACTGCACAAAATGCAAATATTACACACTATACTAGGCATGGGTGAGCACAAAAAAAGCAAAAACGGCGTTAGTGAGAATCAGACATCTATAATCGTTACAAGATTTTCGGGTGACCAAAAAAAAATATATATCGTGGCTACCCGGTTGCTGCAAGTGTACGGTACCTAAAAAGGTAAGGTGATGGTGATGTAATGCGGTCGGTGGTCGGCGGCCCTTTCGATTCGTGACGATTTTTATTTGTCATGATCAGCGAATCCGTAAATTAAGCTGTGTTCTCACTACAGTGGGTCGTGTAGGGTATTGCATATTATAAAGTTCAACTTGTAATTAAGAGGTGGTAAAGGAACACAGGACGAAACGGTGTAGTAGAAATCCTGCTTAATATTTTGTATTTTATTGTGTGGCAATATTTCGGTGAAACTCGAGCTTAGAACGAGTCTACGTTTCACCTTCAGCTGGAAGTAAGTTTCCCGAGGATTACGTTCCAGGCCGCTCGCGAAGGTTCCCATATCATACTATGGCGCACGCATCAGATACTTCTAATATAAGAGGTTTATTGTAGGAATAACTGCTATGATTGCATACACCTATATCCAACACAAACGACACTCTTACGACAATCATTTAGAATTTATTGTATTTACGTTTAATGTGTATTGTACTTGTATGTTGTGTGTGGATTTGGAAAATTCAAGTAAATCCTTGGTAAAACTGTGGTGTGACATATTAATATAAGATATAAATATTAAGCACTTAGGCATTAAATTCCGCATTTTCGTCGCTTCGCAATATAAATATATATATATATATATAT